>NC_140523.1:3338016-3373001 GCF_964339955.1 Pipistrellus hanaki
TACTTTGTCCTAATAATAATAATAATAATAATAATAATAATAATACGGGAGGAAAAGGAGCAGACGCTCGGTTGCTCAATAGGCCGCTGTTGGCCAGTGAACCAGAGGGACTCGATAGGAAGTCACGCATTGCACTCACTGTTGGTCAAGTAAATATTGGTTCTGAGAACAACGGTGAACATACTTTGGTCCAGATGCTATGTGTTTTTTGAAGGTTTGTCTTTTTTGTTTGTTTGTTTGTTTGTTTTTACATTTCTAGTTCTTCTTTGCTTGCTTTCTCGGATTATATCCTAACTAGAGGCCCAGTGCACGAAATCCGTGCATGGGCAGGGTCGTTAGGCCTGGCTGATCAGGGCAGATCAGGTTTCCCACTGCCCCGCTGCCCCCTTCCCTAGCTCCCTCAGCAACTGGCCACCACTGCTGCTGGTTACCTGCCGTGTTCCACGCCGCCCCCTGGTGGTCAGTGCACGTCATTGCGAGCAAACTCCCGAGGGGACACTTTGCATATTAGCCTTTTATATATATAGAAAATATATAATTCTTTTTAAAAAAAATATGCATGTTATTGATTTTTTTACAGAGAGGAAGAGAGAGGGATAGAGAGTTAGAAACATCGATGAGAGAGTATCATCCATCAGCTGCCTCTTGCACTCCCTCCATTGGGGATGTGCCTGCAACCAAGGTACATGCCCTTGACCAGAATCAAACCCGGCACCTTTCAGTCTGTAGGGCAACACTCTATCCACTGAGCTACATCCCACTGATACGTGCTAAATTATTGCATTTTTAAGGAGACATGTCCTTCTTGGATCACTACATAACCCAACAATATGTTTTTAAGTCTCGTTTTAAAGATCGCCCTATTCATTCATCCAGTCATTATACTTCCAAAACTTCACTCACCAATATACACTAAACACTATTTTCAACACAAATTTCCTATCTATGAGAGAAAGATCAGAAGCAACATAATTGCGCCCAAATATGAGTATTCATTCAATTGTGATAATGGTGCCAAAACCAGTTGGGCTCAGTGGATAGAGCATCAGCCTCCAGACTGAAGGGTCCCGGGTTCAATTCCAGTCAAGGGCATAGACCTTGGTTGCATGCCCATCCCCAGAGAGGGGTGTGCAA
Organism: Pipistrellus hanaki; assembly: GCF_964339955.1. Classification (NCBI taxonomy): domain Eukaryota; kingdom Metazoa; phylum Chordata; class Mammalia; order Chiroptera; family Vespertilionidae; genus Pipistrellus; species Pipistrellus hanaki. The sequence goes on from NC_140523.1 coordinate 3,339,151, forward strand.
GAGGCAGCTGATCGATGTTTCTCTCTCACCGATGTTTCTAACTCTCTATCCCTCTCTCTTCCTCTCTGTAATAAATCAATAAAATATATTAAAAAAAATAAATTGTGATAACAATATGCATCTATGAAAAATATGTGCGGACAAACCACCCATAGGACCCAACTGAAAAAAAAAATGGGGGGGGGGGGAGAATAACAAATTCCCCAGGAAGAGCGAATTAAAAACACACAAGAACAAGTAAACACGGCTGACAGGGCCTTGAGGTTAACAATGTCACCTTTCCGAGCATCTCAAGGATCTCCACCGCATTCACTTTGAAGCTTTATGACTGGCCACGCACACGCATGTCAAGCCCTTCAATTAATGATGAAATACGAGCTCCCATCTCGGCCTTAAATGCCTTGCAGAGCGTTTCATGGCCCTGCCAAAGAGTCGGCTGATGTTTTGGGGGCGTATCCCAGAAAGTAATGGAGGGCGCCCGGCTCCGAGGAGTTCTCGGCCCTCATTAAATATTCCAAACTTCTCTCGCGATGATTGTCACCTATTTAATGGCTCATTGGGTTTACAGGCTGCGCGAGTCCTCCTTCCTCCGCAGAGTGAGGACGGACATCCGTTCTTGAAAAATGACGAATGAGGGAGTGGGTGAAAGAGATTAAAAAAAAAAACATCTTAAGGATTATTCAGATTTCCAGTTTCTGACACGGGCAGCCCTGTTCACGGAGGAGATAAAGAATCTGGTGAGCTTGGAAGATTCCTTTTCTTCAAATAGTCTACCTCTCCCATCATCAACCCCCGCCCCTTTTTTTTTGTTTGTTTTTTTAATATATATTTTATTGATTTTTCACAGAGAGGAAAAGAGAGGGATAGAGAGTTAGAAACATCCATGAGAGAGAGTCATCCCTCAGCTGCCTCTTGCACACCCCCTACTGGGGATGTGCCCGCAACCAAGGTACATGCCCTTGCCCGGAATCGAACCTGGGACCTTTCAGTCCGCAGGCTGACACTCTACCACTGAGCCAAACCGTTCCCGGCTTTTTTTTGTTTTGTTTTGTTTTGTTTTTTAAAACACATTCTAATCTAGGGCATTGGAAATTAATATGGGAATATTTCAATGCACTTACATGAGGCAGGTGCAGAAAAATACGTTACTATAGCTCCTTATTTTAAAAAAATATATATTTTATTGATTTTTTTACAGAGAGGAAGGGAGAGGGATAGAGAGTTAGAAACATCAGTGAGAGAGAATAATCGACCAGCTGCCTCCTGCACACCCCCCGCTGGGGATGTGCCTGCAACCAAGGTACATGCCCTTGACTGGAATCGAACCCGGGACCTTTCAGTCCACAGGCTGACGCTCTATCCACTGAGCCAAACCGGTTTGGGCAGCTCCTCGTTTTTTAATAGAAATTATTATTGCATGTACTTGAAAGGGTTGAAAGATGAAAATTAAAGTTTAGCTATGCCATGATTTTATATCATCCAGATTTAGTACAAGGATGTGGCTCTCCACAGCTGTGACCAACGGGTGCATCGGATCATGCTAAAGACTGACACGCACGGGCAACGGAAGCACCAATTTACTCGATTTTATTCCACCAACTTGACCGGCCATCGGACTTAACTTGCCTGAGGGCACTATCATGCAGACGCAGAGAGTTCTATTTTCCTGAGCGCAGTATTAACCGTTTCGCTCCAATCTTAGTCTGCCACAGGAGGGCCAGTCCACGTTTCCATCAACTTCACAGGAAGAAGGTGGTGATTTCAGCCCTAGCCAGTGTGGTTCAGTGGATAGGGCCTCGGCCTGCAGACTGAAGGGCCCCAGGTTCGATTCCCGGTCAGGGCACATGCCTGGATTGCAGGCTCCATCCCCATTTGGGGGCCTGCAGGAGGCAGCCGATCAATGATTCTCACTCATCATTGATGTTTCTCTCTTTCTCTCTCTCTCCCTCCCTCTCTCTCTTTCTCTCCCTCCCTCTCTCTCCTTCCTCTCCCTCTCCCTCTGCCTCTCCTTCTCCCTCTCCCTCTCCAGTCTTCTCTGAAATCAATTTAAATATATATATATATATATATATATATATATATATATATATATATATATATATATATATTTTTTTTTTTTTAATAGAAGGTGGTGGTTTCCATCACCCCTTGTCAGCCCGAATCAAGATCTAAGAGTCTTAACTCCAAAATGGCAGTTATTAATGCGTGTGTCTTTCATTCAAAATACGTGCAATGCCTTCTGGTTACAGACAATGTAAGCTGGAGTCATTTAAAGGAGGGTAAACACGGGACTGCTAAAAATAGTGTTTTGAAACGTTTTCTGGGACATGGTCTCAGCCTGTTGGGAGCACCCTGAACTAGACCCACAGGCAGGAGACCACAGCCACCTCACACAGACTCCCAATCAGCAGGTCTTTGTCCCATAGCTAGGAGTTCCTTCCTAATCCCTGTGCATATTCTTCTATTCATATGCAAATTGAATTAAAGCTGTTATTCTTTCTTCCCCAAGACCTGCTTTTAAAGTAATAATAACAGCCTAAACCGGTTTGGCTCCATGGTAGACCATAGGCCTGCAGACTGGAAGGTCCCGGGTTCGATTCCGGCCAAGGGCATGTACCTTGGTTGTGGGCATATCCCCAGTAGGGGGTGTGCAAGAGGCAGCTGATCGATGACTCTCTCTCATCGATGTTTCTAATTCTATCTCTCTCCCTTTCTCTCTGTAAAAAATCAATAAAATATATTTTAAAAAATAATAATAATAATAAATAAAATGAAAAAGTATATGTATTTTAAAGTAATAATAACAAACGTGGGCCAATACTCCACTCAAGGTGGCAGTTTCTCCTCTTAGTGCTCCCTGGAATCCTTCTGTCTATTGGTCATCCATCTCATCTTCCCTAGCTTCCCCTTCGGTTTTCTTTGTTTTTGTTGATGATTTCAGAGAGGAAGGGAGAGAGAGAGAGAAAAGCATCAATGATGAGAGAGAATCATGGATCCGCTGCCTCCTGCACGCTCCGCTTGGGGATCAAGCCCACAACCCCGGCCATGTGCCTGGACGGAGAATCGAACCGTGACCTCCTGGTTCCTAGGTTGATCCTCAACCACTCAGCCATGCCAGCCGGCCCCTTTGGCATTCTTTATATGTCACTAGAATCTTAATGCATGAATTTATGCATGGGTGGGGTCCCTCAGCCTGGCCTGCAATCGAGGTGTATGGGGAGGGTGGGCGGGGCTGGAAGGCTGGGAGAGGAACCCCGGGAGGTTGGCTGGCCAACCCCCCAATCAGGGCCTATTAGGGGGGCCAGCCAGCAGGGAGGAGAGACTGCAGGAGGTTGGCTGGCCTGTGGGAAGGACTGTGGGAGGTTGATCTCCTGGTCCCCCCCATCAAGGCTTGGGGGAGGGGCCACGGGGTTGGTTGGCTGGGGGGGAGGGGCCTCAGGAGGTTGGCTGTGGGAGCTCACTGGCCACCAGTGGTCAGTTCCTGCATTGAGCATCTTCCCCCTGTGGCTCAGTGCACGTCCTAGAGTGACTGGTCCGCTGGTCATTCCAGTCCTTCAGTCATCAACGTGGCTTAGACTTTTTTAATATATTTTTATTGATTTTTTACATAGAGGAAGGGAGAGGGATAGAGAGCTAGAAATGTTGATGAGAGAGAAACATCGACCAGCTGCCTCTTGCACACTCCCCCACCAGGGATGCGCCCGCAACCAAGGTCCATGCCCTTGACCGGAATTGAACCTGGGACCTTTCAGTCCGCAGGCTGACGCTCTACCCACTGAGCCAAACCGGTTTTGGCAAGGCGTCTTAGGCTTTTATATATATAGGTAGGTTTGCGTACTGTCCGATTGAACAGGGGATGCCTGCGATAATAAATCCTACAGCTGCCGTTTCTGTTTGCGAGGTGCGCCCCTGCAGGGAAGGCACCAGCCAGCCTGGGGTTGGCTGTGTTTGTTTGCAGGCCGTTTTTTCTCCGCATATCTTACTGTCAGCTTCCTGATATTTCTGTCAGCTTCCGAACTGGAGGCGTTGGTGCTGCCGGCGGGTCTCGCCGCATCTTTATCCTCCCGCGTCTCCAGGCACCGATGACAAAATGGAATCAGACTGGGGGCGGGCGGGGGCCGCTGAGCAAGTGCCGGGAAGAGAGGGGATGGGGTCAAGGGCAGAGCAGCAGCGAGAGGGGGGGCATCTGAACGTCAGGATGTGCAGGCTTTTCTCTCGGAGTTGGTACCCACCTTGCAAGGGATTCAATGCCACCCGCCCCCCTTTTCTCCCCCTCCCCCAACCCCAATAAAAATCTATACACAGAAAAGCTCAGACGGGTTTGTGAAATTAGGCCATCTTCTCATTCCGTCATAGCGCCAGGCAGGTAGATGGCACACGTTGGAAGAAATCTTTTGTCGCTTTTTCTGACAAACTGCAGGAGAAGGCGTCTGCACAGAACGGCTATTGTCCGCCCTGTAACATCACCCCTTCCTCTCCTCCCCGCACCCCCCCCCCCTCTAGTCGCCACCTGCATGGTTTTCTGCCCTTTCAAACTGGGACTCTCTGCTCTTCTCTTTGACTCCGTGGAAAGGAATGTGTAGAGTGGTACTGGAGACGTGTCAAAGCTGGAAGTCATTTTCTCACCACCTCCCAGCTTTTGTAAACGAAGGAGGAAAATAAAAAAAAGAAGGTCATCTGGGCATCCATTGAATTTTGACCCCCAACAACCCTCCAGTAGCCATAACAATAGCAGAAATAGCAACAGCTCTCTTAGCTATAATTCAGAACGATCTTCCCGCCGGAACCGGTTTGGCTCAGTGGATAGAGCATCGGCCTGCAGACTGGAAGGTCCCGGGTTCGATTCCGGTCAAGGGCATGGACATTGGTTGCGGGCACATCCCCAGTAGGAAGTGTGCAGGAGGCAGCTGATGGATGTTTCTCTGTCATCAATGTTTCTAACTCTCTCTCCCTCTCCCTTCCTCTCTGTAAAAAAATCAATAATATATATATATATATAAAGAACTATCTTCCCAAGCAACTCTGGGTAAAATGCATTTAATTTCTTCAAGACTGGATTTGCCCAACTGTTCTTGGAGGAGGGGAAAATGCTTGGTGATTAAGTAAATCTGGATAATGCACATTTCCAGACGAAAACAGGGCCCTCCTTTCCCCATCGGAACATGTATTTTTAAATACATATATTTATTGATTTCAGAGAGGAAGGAAAAGAGAGAGATAGAAATATCAATGATGAAAGTGAATCATGGATCAGCTGCCTCCTGCACGCCCCACACTGGGGATGGAGCCTGCAAAGCAGGCATGAGCCCTGACCGGGAATCGAACCGTGACCTCCTGGTTCATAGGTCAACGCCCCACCACGCCGGCTGGGCACCAGGACACGTATTAATACACGTGCTCGAGGGCCATTAGTGCACAATTAGAGCAAAATACTTCTAATGGCCCGTTTAGAGTTTCACCCCTGTGCGCACATTAATTGCAGGTTTTATTTAGTGCGTCTGATGGCTGGCGTTCGTGGCAAAAGGAAGTTCAGGTGTGTTTGACAGTTCCAGGCGGGGCTAAAAGTTCTCTTTCAAACTCTTCCTGAGGTATGCTGTGGTTCTCAAGGGCATCTCAACAGAAACCCGTGGAAAGGCTTGAACAATACAGAGGTGAGAGTAAAAAACAGATAAAACAGCTTTCCCAGGTCTGCCTAGATGACCCTGCTGACAGTAACAAATCAACAAAGCCAGATGTCAACGTGGTTGGGTGAGTCCTACAGTGCAAGCGTCTTGGTGGCCGAAACCGTGTGGCTCAGTGGATAGAGCTTTGGTCTGCGGACTGAAAGGTCCCAGGTTTGATTCTGGTCAAGGGCATGTACCTTGGTTGCGGGCACATCCCCAGTAGGGGGTGTGCAAGAGGCAGCTGATGGATGATTCTCTCTCATTGATGTTTCTAACTCTCTATCCCTCTCTCTTCCTCTCAGTGAAAAATCAATAAACCATATATTTTTTAAAAATAGAGATCTTTCCGCAAAGATGAAGAACTCCTTCCTCCTGTTCATATTTCCTGTGTCTAATCCTTGCAGTCCAGTCGCCAGGTTTCTGGCGAGGCTCATTCACATACTTAATTATTAGATTTTTTAGGAAATAATTGAACCCCTCCATTTCAGGAGCCTCCGGGCATGGCTCCATAAAAACTCGCCTTAACATACCAACGGGCAGCTGCAATAATAACAGAAATTGCACTCTGTCTGCATAAAACCTCGGGCCCTGCCCACTGCTTCGTCTGGACAGCCTGGTTTATAAGCACAGGTTTAGTCTCCTGCCGTAAAATTAATGTGTCGGTAGGCCTGGCAAGCATGGGTGTAAGAGGCGTATTTTTCTTCGGCATGTGCTGCCTCTAGTGCCTTCGAGAAGAAATGGAGCCCTAGCTGGTGTGGCTCAGTGGATAGAGCGTCGGCCTGCAGACTGAAAGGTCCCAGGTTCGATTCCGGTCAAGGGCATGTGCCTTGGTTGCGGGCACATCCCCAGTAGGGGGTGTGCAAGAGGCAGCTGGTCGATGTTTCTCTCTCATTGATGTTTCTGGCTCTCTATCTCTTTCCCTTCCTCTCTGTAAAAAAAATCAAAAAAAGATATTGAAAAAAGAAAAGAAAAGAAAACATAAGACTCTTCACAATCCACCCCAATATTTAAAAAAAAATAAAAAAAAAAAACAGCCCTAGCTCATTTGGCTCAGTAGATAGATCACCAGCCTGTGGACCAAAGGGTCCCGGGTTCGATTCCGGTCAAGGGCACGTACTTTGGTTGCAGGCTCCTCCCCAGCCTGGGCCCTGGTTGGGGCACCTGCAGACAGCAACCAATCAGATGTGCTTCTCTCACATCGATGCTTCTCTCTGACTCCCACTCTCCCTAAACATCAACGGAAAAATATCCTCGGGTGAGGATGAACCACAGAAAGCAGTTTGTCTGCGGTTATACTATGGAGATCATGAATTCTCTCGTTCGAATGAAACAAGAATATCTACTTGGTAACTTGCCGGCTGGAGATAAAATTACAGGGACAGCAAAAAAAAAAAAACAAAAACACAAAACTTCTATATGTGAAACAATTAAGATGGAAGCAAGGAGGATTCTAAAAGTAATGGCACCCCAGATGGCTCCGAGAGAGGACAGGGACGTATGTAAAGACATTGAAAAGAACTGCTCCACAGAAACATAAAAGTAGGGAAGTATTTCTAAATTGATCCTATGTGTATGTAATACCTTTCACATGTTCTGCTCTTCCCAATTCACTAAGTGCAACGTAGTAAGTAGCCAGTTGACTCTTATAGGGCGTGTAAATGTTAACATATTCGGGGTAATCTGTACCTAATGAAAAAGCTTTTTTAAAAAAATATATTTTATTGATTTTTTAGAGAGAGGAAGGGAGAGGGATAGAGAGTTAGAAACATCAATGAGAGAGAATCATTGACTAGCTGCCTCTTGCACACCCCCTACTGGGGATGTGCCGGCAACCAAGGTACATGCCCCTGATCAGAATTGAACCCGGGATCCTTGAGTCAGCAGGCCGATGCTCTATCCACTGAGCCAAACCGGTTTCGGCTGAAAAAGCTTTTTATTTAAAAAAAAATGCAGAGATCTGTAGTGACTTCAGGACATAATAGAATTACACTGTTAATAAATTAAAAAGGATAGTGCATCTGTAAGGTCCCAGGTTCAATTCCAGTCAAGGGCCTGTACCTTGGTTGTGGGCACATCCCTGGAGAAGGGTGTGCAAGAGGCAGCTGGTAGATGTCTCTCTCTCATCGATGTTTTTAACTGTCTAACCCTCTCTCTGTAAAAAAAAAATCAATAAAATATATTTAAAAAAATAAAAGGCAGAAAAAGGTAAAAAGGTAGACAGAACAATACATAAAGGTTTAATGATGTTAACTAGAATTACGGAAAAATAAACAGAAAATAGGAAACCTGAAATCTTCCTCTGTCATAATGGGAATCCAATAGATAAATTTCGAGTTGCTACATAAAGAAACAGAAGAAAGCATAGCGTATTATTTAATCATTTAGTCGCAAAAAACCTCTAGACTTTGAACCAAAATCGGTGGACAGGAGCATATATCGGGGGGGATTTGTGAAATTAGTCTCGGGTGTTTTCCGTTGAAATTAAGACAGTTGAAACTTCATGGGTTATATTCAGGCCCTCGTGTCAATCTTCCCTGTGCACCTAGATATGCAAATTAACCACCATCTCAGTTGGGCTAATTTGCATACTCTCCCTGATTGGCTGGTGGGCATAGCGAAGGTATGGTCAATTTGCATGTTTCCCTTTTATTAGATAGGATTTCATTTTTTTGTTGTTGTTGTTCATCCTCACCTGAGGATATTTTTTTCCATTGAATTTTACGGAGAGTGGAAGGGATGGGAAGAGACAGAGAGAAACATCGGTGTGAAAGAGACACATCGATTGGTTGCCTCCCGCACAGACCCCTACCGGGGCCAGAGCCTGCAACCGAGGTCCCTGCCCTGGACTGGAATCGAATCCGGGACCCTTCCGTCTGCAGGCTGACGCTCTCTAGGGGTGTCGAACTCAATCAGAGAAGGGGCCAAAATCTAAAATCCAGCCTAAATCGCGGGCTAAATGGTTTACTGAACAGTCATAAACTGACAATGTCATAAACTGACAGCGGAGTGCAGTGATGACAGCGCGGTGCGGGCCACATTGCAAGGCCTGGCGGGCTGGATTTGGCCTGCGGGCCTTGTGTTTGACACATGTGCTCTATCCACTGTGGCACACCAGCTCAGGCCCTCCTTGAGGTCCTTAGTGACTATCACGGAGGGAGAGACATCCAAGTTGTATTTATAGGAGAGACTGAAGGAGAGCCAGGAGGAGGCTGCCCGTGTGATTGGCAGATGCCTCCATGATTCATTGGAGATGACAGAACTGGGGCACGTGAGAGAGCCGGCGGAGTCTGTAACGAGACGCTTGAAACGCCGTCAGAGCAGCCGAAGAGAGGCCATCCAGGATGTGTCAGTCCGTGCGTGGCCCACGCTCCAGGGCACAGCTCCCAGGCCGGTCGGCTCCGTGCTCCCAGCCAGTTTCTCTGCTCAGAGACTCCGGGTCCCGGCACAGACCATCCCGTCCGCGTGGCCACTGCCCGCTCCCAGGAAGGAAGGACAGATGCTGATGCCTTGCTGCTCTGGGGTGGGATGGAGTAAGGCTGAGAGGTTTTTGGTTTTTTTTGTTGTTGTTTTTTAAATATATTTTATTGATTTTGTACAGAGAGGAAGGGAGAGAAATAGAGAGTTAGAAACATCAATGAGAGAGAGTCATCGATCAGCTGCCTCCTGCACACCCCCCACCGGGGATATGCCCACAACCAAGGTACATGCCCTTGACCGGAATCAAACCCAGGACCCTTCAGTCCCCAAGCCGATGCTCTATCCACTGAACCAAACCAGTCTTGGCAGGCTGAGAGTTTTCTGCAGAGAAAAATCAAGGTGCTGCTACCAGCCCTTGGGAACGGGGGAGAGGAGGCGGGAAGGCGAAAATAAGAGCTGTCTGGGACCATGTAGGACGCTTGGGAGCAAAGTGTTAGAACGGTGAGCACGCTGCTCAGCCCACTACTGTGTCTACTCAGGGACAGAGGGGCAATCCGTTGCTTTGATATCATGGTGAGGGTCCTTCCTCCAAAGATAATGTCGATTTTTTTTTTTTTTTTGATTTATAATTTTACCGGTTTCAGAGAGGAACGGGGAGAGAGAGAAAGAGAGAGAGAAACATCTGTGACGCTGAAGCTGGTGTGGCTCAGTAGATAGAGCGTCAGCCTGCGGTCTGAAAGGCTATCTAGTCCTTGAAGACACTTTGTCTTGTTATTCTTATGACTTTTTATTTTTTATTTTTTATTTTTTTTAATTGATTTTTTACAGAAAGGAAGGGAGAGAGATAGAGAGTTAGAAACATCGATGAGAGAGAGTCATCGATCAGCTGCCTCTTGCACACCCCGCACTGGGGATATGCCCGAAACCAAGGTACATGCCCTTGACCGGAATCGAACCTGGGACCTTTCAGTCTGTAAGCCGACGCTCTATCCACTGAGCCACACCGGTCCCGGCTGACTTTTTTTTTTTTTTTTTTTTTTTAACAGTTAGTGTTTTCTTCTTCTGACGTAATTAAAGGGAAAGGAAGTGGACAGCGAGGCTGAGTAACATCCAATATTCCCTCCCGCCCCCTTGTTGCTTTAGGTCAGCGTTTTTCAACTGCTGTTCCGCGGCACACTAGTGTGCTGCGAGATGTTGCCTGGTGTGCCGTAGGTGCAGACAAGACAAGAATTTTATAATTTTTCACTATTTTGTTTACTTAATATTTCATAATAAAGTAATTATAAAATACTTCCTTTGTGTTTATTTGATTCCTATTCAAGAGAATTACTTTATATATAGTCAATATAGGCACAGAGTTAAATTTTTTAACATTTTCTAATGGTGGTGTGCCTCGTGATTTTTTTCATGAAACAAGTGTGCCTTTGCCCAAAAAAGGTTGAAAAACACTGCTTTAGGTGACCTGTGCCCTTAAGAAAGGCGGTCCGGCCTCTGTCATCGTCCAGGGCCTGGCCTGGGGGTGGGGAGGGCTGAGCCCAGGTGTGTGCCTGGAGGTCACCGGCTGCTGGGAAGCATCTGGCCCTGCGGGCAAGCTCTCCCCAGCCTGGCCGCGCCTTTAACTGACTCAGGTCTTTCCCGAATGTCCGCATTCTCTCACACTTCCAGGGGGGCAGCAGGCCTGCCTCCAGATTATTATTTTTCAAGCCGGAAAAGGCAGTGCCTAAGGTGGTGGGACTTGTGGAAGGCCTTGAAGGGCGTGGGGAAAAGTGGAACTCAGTTCCTCTGATGGCTCCGTGCACTGCAGCACAGTGCAGGCTACACACACTCTCATAGGTCCATAATCCTGAGTTTTTTCAAAGAAACATTTCTTCTGCTACAGCACTTCCTCCCTCCCTCCCTCCCTTCCTCCCTCCTTCCCTTCCTCCCTGCCTCCCTCCTTCCCTCTCTCCCTCCCTTCTTTCCTTCCTCTCTCTCTCCCTTCCTTCCTTCCTTCCTCCTTCCTTCCCTCCTTCCTTCTTTCCTTCCTTTCTCCCTTCCCTCCTTCCTTTATTCCTTCCTTCCTCCCTCCCTTCCTTCCTCTCTCTCTTCCTTCCTTCCTCCTTCCCTCCCTTCCCTCTCTCCCTCCCTTCCTCTCTCCTTCCCTTCCTCTCTTCCCTTCGTTCCTCTGTTCCTTCCTTCCTCCCTTCCTCCCTGTCCATCCGTCCGTCTGCCTGTCACAAGTAGAGCAGAAAGCATGGTCCTTGGCCATCCAGCACGTGGTGTTTAGAACACTAGGGCAGGTGAGCTTTGTTCTCCGTGGATTTTCCTTCCCCACGAGAGGTACCGAGTGCCCAGCTGGTGTAGGTCAGTGGTTGAGCATTGACCTATGAACCAGGAGGTCATGGTTCGATTCCCGGTCAAGGGCACATGCCCGGGTTGCGGGCTCCATGCAGCCAACCGATGATTCTCTCTCATCACTGATGTTTCAATGTTTCTTTCTTTTTTTATTTTTTAAGTATATTTTATTGAGTTTTTACAGAGAGGAAGAGAGAAAGATGGAGAATGAGAAACATTGATGAGAGAGAAACATCAACCAGCTGCCTCCTGCACACCCCCTACTGGGGATGTGCCCGCAACCAAGGTACATGCCCTTGATCGGAATCGAACCTGGGACCTTTCAGTCCGCAGGCCGACTCTCTATCCACTGAACCATACGGCTTTAGGCCTGTTTAGAAATTCTTATTTGGCTCTTCCTGACTTGAAATTGTTTGGGTGGTAATGCTGGGGAGAGGAGTCAAAATGACATGGGTTGGGCCTCCCAGTTCAGTCACTTGTGAGGGATGTGGTTTTGGGCATGTTGCTTATCTGTTTGTATCTCAGCTTCTTCATTTGAAACAAAACAAAACAAAACAAAACAAAACAGCCCTCGCTGGAAAGGTCACGGGATCAATTCCAGTCGAGGGCACCTGCCAGGGTGTGGGGCTCCATCCCCCGTAGGAGACGAGCCGGAGACAGCCGATCCATGATTGATTCTCTCTCATCATTGATGTTTCTCTCTCTCTCCCTCATCCTTTCTCTCTGAGATCAATAACAATAAATTTCATTTATTTTTTAAAATATAGTTTATTGATATTTTACAGAGAGGAAGGGAGAGGGAAAGAGAGTTAGAAACATCGATAAGAAACATCCATCAGCTGCCTCCTGCACCCTCCATACTGGGGATGTGCCCACAACCAAGGTACCTGCTCTTGACCGGAATCGAACCTGGGACCTTTCAGTCCACAGGCTGACGCTCTATCCGCTGAGCCAAACCAGTGGATTTGGCTCTAGATTTTTAATTCAGCTTTATTCTTACGGGGGATAGGAGCCCTCTCGGCCTTGTTAACAGTTGCTTTTCACTGTGGCTGGAAGAACCCTGTTTTGGTGAATGTTGAGTAAACACGGGCTTCAAGTCCTGGGGGGCTTGGGGCCTCAGCGTTGAGCAGCATCAGCAAAAAGAGACTCCTCTTTATCCGGAATTAACTACGAATTCAATTAGAATAAACACCCCCGCCAGCCTCGGGGAAGAGGCTTTACGTGCAGAAAACCAGATGTTCCTACAACACTGAGAGCACTTTGCCCAGCCGTCTGAGGAATTTTCCATCTTGCAAGCTCGTTCCCCGGCTCCGGCTTCCCTGACTCACCTCGCGGCCTCCATTTCCCCTGCTCCTCTAATTAGATTTACTCCTTCAACCGAAGGGATATGGGGTTCAGAGAACGCGGGACGAGGAGGAGGAGGAGGCTGGGAGGGCTGCCACTGAATATCGGCCTTGCAAGTCTTGAGAAGGTGGAGGGATAAAGGGGCGGGGGTCTGTTGAGGAGTCTGTTCCGAGATGCAGCTTTCCTTGTTTCCTGTGAGTTTTGTTCCTTCGGGGGAAAGCAGCAGTCACAGGGATCCCTGGAGGCTGTGCTAAGATCAGACCTCCGTTCTGTTTTCTGCTTTGAACATTGTATGGGACGATGGAGCATATGTGGAAAATAGAAGAGATTTGGACAGAGCAGACATTATGTGGCATAAAAAATATATATATATATATATATATATATATATATATATATATATATATATATATATATATATATCCAAAACCGGTTTGGCTCAGTATATAGAGCGTCAGCCTACGGACTGAAAGGTCCCAGGTTTGATTCCGGTCAAGGGCATGTATCTTGATTGCAGGCACATCCCCAGTAGGGGGTGTGCAGGAGGCTGCTGATCGATGTTTCTCTCTCATTTTGAATTTTTTTTTTAAATTTTCTCTCTCTGTTATAATTAAAAAAAAATATATTATATTGATTTTTTACAGAGAGGAAGAGAGAGAAGATAGTGGGTTAGAAACATCGATGAGAGAGAATCATCGACCAGTTGCCTCCTGCACACCCCCTACTGGGGATGTGCCGGAAACCAAGGTACATGCCCTTGACCGGAATCGAACCTGGGACCTTTCGGTCTGCAGACCGACGCTCTACCCACTGAGCCATACCGGCTTTGGCTCCCATTATTATTTTCGTGAGTGTCTTTCCAGATGGCATCTTACTCACCTTCCTGTCTGCCAGGCTTAGCCCAGAGCCGTGCGATGCCTCAGCAGTAGGCCATTGGTGAGTGAGTGATGGCTGCAGGGATGTATCCCAGGTCACACGAGACTCCAGTGTGTCCAAACAACGGGCGATAGGGACGGGGTCATGTGACCAACAGGCTGGTTTGTGGTGACGGCAGTGGATGAGTTATTTTAAGTGATTTTCCACACTGAATGTTCCAGATGCTTTGGCCCACGGCCAAGATCATTAATATCTATCGCTAATCCACGGGCCGGATGAAGTTGGCAAGTTTGATTCGCAGAACTGAGCCTCGGACTTCCACGTTGGGGGGTGGGTAAGCCACGTGGGTTACGTGTAAATGACACGTATGTTAAGTGGGTCTCATCAATGACCCTCACCCCGAATTCTCTGAGGCGCAGGAGGTGACGGCTCATTTTACATCGCCAGAAAGTTAAGTCTGGAAAGAAAAGATGCCATGCTTTCTGTGTACGTTTTCTTCCCTGGAGAGATCTCTCTATCGTCCTGACAAATTTGAAGTTTAATACGCTTGCCCTTGAGAAGTTTTCGGTGAAAAAATGTAAAGGATGGATGCTTATTTTAAGTGGAAAAGACAAATATATATATATATATATATATATATATATATATATATATATATATATATATATATATATATATATATCAGGACATGAGTTTTGACCTGGCAATAATGTATAGGCTAAACACACTCTATTTTGCATAAGTACGTTGTATAAAATGTCTTGCTAAATAAATATTAAAACTACCTCCTTTGCCGAAACCGGTTTGGCTCAGTGGATAGGGCGTCGGCTTGCGGACTGAAGGGTCCCAGGTTCGATTCCGGTCAAGGGCATGTACCTTGGTTGCGGGTACATCCCCAGTGGAGGGTGTGCAGGAGGCAGCTGGTCGATGTTTCTCTCTCATCGATGTTTCTAACTCTCTATCCCTCTCCCTTCCTCCTTGTAAAAAAAAAATCAATAAAATATATTTTAAAATAATAAAAATACCTCCTTATGCAGCCTATACACTGTTTGCACTGAAGCTGCAGAGTTTTTGAAAGAAGAGGGAGTGGCCATAGAGTCTGGTCTTCGTCTGACCTGCAAAGTATCCACGCCATGGATATACCAAGGCCTGCAAGATGGTTCCTTTAAGAAAACACAGCAAAACAAGCGATCCGCATTGCCCCTGAGCCATAGGGTGTTAGTAGAAAGAGGATCCTCGGGAGATCATAAAACTTTCATCCTGAGATCAGGGACCTGGGACAGGGGGTCCAGGCCTAAAGGAACCGCCAGCAGCAGGACCCCCTCAGAGAGAGGGGTGCGGGCGACAGAACGCGGGGGACACAGATGCTGCCACACCCCCATGCTGCCCCCCACTGGGGCCGCTCTCCAGGAGTAAAATGTCCCGGATGGTGTTCAGAGGTGAATGAAACAGAACACAAATCCCAGAGAGTTTCCGGGTCTCTCCAATCCACCGTTTCCAACGAGAACCCTGGTGACAAGGAGAATGTAGGAAGGCAGATCTTTGTGCTTCTTAGCACACAGACGCTCACAATGGGCCACGGGTTCGAGCTTGGGGTTCAGCTGATTTGGGGTCAGAGAATTAGCCATTCCCCTGGAGGATACGTCTGTATATACCTGTCTGTCCCCCACTTTCTCCTGGGCCTGAGCCCTCCTGGTTCCCTGCCCAGAATGGCAGCACCCATAGATTGATTCATCGTCCACCAGGGGGAGCAGTTGACCAACATAAAACTTCCTTCCCCAGAGGAAGTCCCTGCAGGCACCTCCTCCTCTCCCTGTGCAATGGGGGCTGCCAAGGACCCCGGATTCTACGGGCTCTGGGAGACGGGGCACTCCGAAACCCACTGCTGACCTCCTGCGCCTGACCTCAGGCTGCTGGGACGCATGTGGTTCAGTCGGGAACACGTACAACTGAGGGGCCAGAGGATGATGATCTCTGAACACACACCAATCTGGCCACTCCGGGTCTAGCCCATAGAATAAAAGGCTAATGTGCAA
Organism: Pipistrellus hanaki; assembly: GCF_964339955.1. NCBI lineage: Eukaryota > Metazoa > Chordata > Mammalia > Chiroptera > Vespertilionidae > Pipistrellus > Pipistrellus hanaki. The sequence continues at coordinate 3,354,821 of NC_140523.1, forward strand.
ATGGTCCCCTCGACCAGGAGTTCGACCAGCAGGCAGGCCAGCCAACCGCCCATGTCCCCTCCCCCTGGCCAGGCTGGGCAGACCCATCCATGCAAGAAATAATTATTATGCGTTCAGAGATCATAATAATCTGGCCACTCAGTATATATGTACTGAGTGGCCAGATTATTATAATATAATATAATATAATATAATATAATATAATATAATATAATATAATATAATATATATTAACATATAATATTATATGTATATGTATTATATATATATAATATATATATTAGATGCCTGGTGTATGAATTCGTGCTGGCCAGGGGGAGGGGACATGGGTGGGTCCGGCCTGCCTGCTGGTCAAACTCCTGGCTGCAGGGACCATTTGCATATTAGCCTTTTATTCTATAGGATAGACATTGAGTGGCCAGATTAGTGTGTGTTCAGAGATCATCATCATCATCATCTGGCCATCCAGTGTATACACACAGCAGATTTTTGTGGAAGGGCTTGCAAAGGAGTCCATGTCACTGCTAAACATTCCTCGTTTCCTTGTAAGACATCAGCCATGCAGTCCTTGCTCCTGCCGGTATCGGCTCTAGTGTCTATATAAGAAACTTCACCCCCTATTCCCGTAAGCATAGGTGTTCCCGGTTTTACAAATGATAGGATTATCTTTGCAGATTCCTTCAGGTGCTCTCTCCTCTCAGGCCATACCACCCCCTCTCAGTAGGAGAAGCAGAGACGCCAGGGCTGGTGGGGCCTGGCCCGTATAGGCAGGGAGTCTGGACGAGGAAGCTACAGGGGAGAGATTTAGGGGCGGGAACTCCGTGCGAGGCAGGCAGGCGTTCTGCTCTCCAGGACACAGATCTCCCAGGCCCTCCCCGGGTTCCTTCATTTTTTTTTTTACAACCGTCGACGAGGAAGAAAAAGCCCTCTTCCCTCTTGTCAGGCGTCCGTGTGCGCGCGGAATAATTAGTGTGAGTTATCGCCCTGCTGCTGGGAGCCCTGTAGCCACGCTCGCCCGTATCAAAGCGCTCCGAGAGATGAAAACAACCTCAGACGTGTAGGAGCGGGAGAGGCTGCCAACAGCTCTCATGCTTTCACTCCATCTCCCGGCCCAGACTCCTTCCGGAGAGGAGCTGTTTCCTGGAATGGCGAGGAACTAACTACGGAAAGTCTGGACAGAGTTCGTAACTGGCTTCCATGGGTGTCCCTCTGACCTCCTGGGGAAGGGGGTGGGGGGGTAAAGGAATCTAAACTCTGAGAGGGCTCTCTGAGAAGAAGCTCTTCCAAGCGGCGAGGGGAAAAGGGAGGAATCAGAAGGAAGAATGGCCGAAGCCGGTGTGGCTCAGTGGATAGAGCCGTCGGCCTGCGGACTGAAGGGTCCCAGGTTCAATTCCGGTCAAGGGCATGTGCCTTGGTTGCGGGCACATCCCCAGTGAGGAGTGTGCAGGAGGCAGCTGATGGATGTTTCTCTGTCATTGATGTTTCTAGCTCTCTATCCCTCTCTCTTTTCCTCTCTGTAAAAAGTCAATAAAAATATATTTAAAAAAGGACCCCATCAGAACCAACACAGTTTGACCCCCCCAAAGGCTCCCAGTTCTTTGCTCAAGAAGCTAAGCTAGCCGAAACCGGTGTGGCTCAGTGGATAGAGCATCGGCCTGCGGACTGAAGGGTCCCAGGTTCCATTCCAGTCAAGGGCATATACCTTGGTTGCGGGCACATCCCCGGTGTGTGTGTGTGTGTGTGTGTGTGTGTGTGTGTGTGCAGGAGGCAGCTGGTCCATATTTCTTTCTCATCGATGTTTCTAACTCTCTATCCCTCTCTCTTCCTCTTTGTAAAAAAAAAAAAAAATCAATAAAATATATATATATATTTTAAAAAGAAGCTAAGCTGGTTTCTTGGAAGAGGTCAAAGCAAAGCGGGCCTCTCCCCTGGCCCCTGCCTGGTCCTGGCTGCGACCGGAAGTCAGAACCAACCCGAACAGGCATCTCTGCCCTCTGTTCCTTGGTTTGGGCTTCGCGGCCCTGCCTCCTAGAATCTGTCAAACCGCACCCGGACATCCAGGCCTGCAGGTAGAGACAAATCTTCTTTACTTCTCACATCTTTTTCTTCTTCTTCTTCTTCTTCTTCTTTTATTTTTAATGAATGGGTTTATTTAAGCGCAGGTTCAGCCTCAAAAAGTACCAAAGACTTCCCTCCCCGCCTTTCCTAAGCCGGCACCTCGCCCCGCACAAAGCATCCCGGTGTGTGGCCCGGGCGCTCTGATCGCCCCCAGCGATGGCCCTGCCCCGGGGAGAATGGGCCTGGGAGGGAACTGGGGCGGCTCGGGGTGCGAGCTGCCATCTAAAATGGGTCACCCGCCCGGCCTGAAAGGAGAGACGCGGCTCCCAGGGTAGCTCAGAGCAAGGCGTATCGCCGCCCGGGGAGAATGGGGTCCCGGGGCTGGTGACACAAGGAGAACTGTGTCCAAAGACCCCTTTTCAAGGGCCCGGAGAAAGGCGGCTTTGTTGCGCGGAGGCGATAGGATCTCGGGCTCCCTTCCCGCCTTTGACACGTCGGGGTATCCCGTGACGGGCCGGGCACACCGCGGAGGGAGGCGGCCGTCATGCGATACCGCCTCATGCACACGGAGGGCCCGGCTGGCGACCCGTTCCCACCCCTGCCCTACTTGCTGGGTCACTTATTTTTATTTATATATATATATGTGTGTGTGTGTATAAAATATATATATATAGATAGATAGATATAGATATATATAGCTATATAGATATAGATATATATTTAAATAATATATATTTTTTATTAAATTATTATTTTTGTACATGTACCAATGCCCCCCCCTCCCGTACATACCCTCCCTCCCCAGAGTTTTGTGTCCATTGGTTGTACTTATATGCATGTATACAAGTCCTTCGGTTGATCTCTTATCTCCCCCAGATCTCCCCGACCTCCCCGCTGTCATTGGACAGTCTGCTTGTTGCTTTACTGTCTCTATATCTATCTTTTGGTCTTCGGTTTATAATGTTCTCTAACATCCATAAATGAGTGAGGTCATATGGTGTCCCTCTTTCATTGACTGGCTTGTTTCACTCAGCATGATGTTTATTGATTGATTTTTGCAGAGACGGATAGAACGTTAGAAACGTCGATGATGAGAGAGAAACATCGACCAGCTGCCTCCTGCACACCCCCCCGCTGGGGATGTGCCTGCAACCAAGGTCCATGCCCTTGACCAGAATCCAACCTGGGAACCCTCAGTCCGCAGGCCGACGCTCTATCCGCTGAGCCACACCGGTTTTGGCATGGGTCACTGATTAAACACCACAGTGTACACTGCCCCAGGCTCGGCCACGGCCCAGGCACGGTGGAATGAGCCTGGGGTACATGCCCTTGACCAGAATCAAACCCGGGACCCTTCAGTCCAAAGGCCAACGCTCTATCCACTGAGCCACACCGGTTAGGGCTATTGGTGTGTTTTCAAAACATATTTTTATTGATATCAGAGAGGGAGATGGAGGGAGAGAGAGATAGAAACATCAATGATGACAGAGAATCACCGATCGGCTGCCTCCTGCCCGCCCCACACTGGGGATTAAGCCCGAAACCTGTTCATGCGCCCTTGACCAGAATCGAACCTTTCAGTCTGAAGGCCGACTCTCTACCCACTGAGCCACACTGCCTAGGGCGCCGTCTTCACTTTTATTTCCTGAATCCACCGTCCCTCAGAAGTCTGTGAGCCAGGACAACAGGTCCGCCCGGCCCCTCTATCCCCGGGTTCCGCCTGGGAGGGAGCGGTCATTTTCCAAACGCACTTCTAAGGAGCTTGTGTGCGCGTCTCTTGACCAAGATTGCTTGCAAAACGAGAAGGTGGTTTTCCCTCTGGAGGCTGGCCTTTACAAGTAGGTGTCCAGCCCTGGCTGGTGGGGCTCAGTGGGCAGAGCACCGGCCCACAGACAAAAGGGACCTGGGTTCCATTCCGGTCAAGGGCACGCACCTTGGTTTGCGGGCACATCCCCAGTAGGGGGCGTGCAGGAGGCAGCTGGTCCATGCCCCTAGGCTTGGCCTCTCCGCCTCCCCACCTCCTCCTTCCCTTGCTCCCTTTGCACCCCGATGCCTCCGTGTCCCACGCTGCCCCCCGGTGGTCAGTGCACATCATAGCAAGCGACTGAATGCAAGCTCTCCTGGTCAAACTCCCGGGCGGACAATTTGCATAGTAGCCTTTTATATAGCTAGATGGCGGGAACGCCCAATCTGTCTCTATCACAATCTCCTTCTATCCTTTCCTGCTGCCGGATAAGTCTGCTTTCGGGAACTAACGGTCCTCCCGTTGGCTGCTGTCTGGCCGTAGATCAAAAGGAGGGAGCCAGGTGAGAGCCGACAGTGAGACAAATCCATCATTTCTCCCCACACAAAGCACCCCGCGTGCGGTTCTGGGGCTCGGGGAGCTGTCTCTGAGATTTATACTCCCTCAAAGCCGGAGAATGTGTTGCTGATACACAGTGAACTCCCCTTCTGATTCCAGCTGAATCTGTCCGCCCGCGTGTATTGATTTCTGCCTCCTGGCCTCAGCGGGCTCTTCCTTTCCTTTTTGAAGTAAATCCCCCCCCCCTCTCGCCACACGTGCAGCACAAAAATGGAATGCGTCTGGTCCCTGCCTCGGACCCGCCGGCCCTGGAATTGAGCTCGGCGGGAACACGAGCGTCCCAGAGAGCCGGGAACCCCGTCCGTCCCTCCATCCGTCGCCTCCTCCGAGGCCCCTAACGTGATTTAAGGGCGCGAGGACGCTCTCTCCTTCCCCCCGCTTCGGACTAATCTCGGAACAATGCTCCGTCCCAAGGTCATTGTCAACGGCGCACGCCTTCCCGCAGGCCTGGCCAGCTGCAGCCTCGTCTCTTTCATGTGCTGCCCGGGGACTCGGCCTTGGAATTGAGTCCGGCCTCGCCGCCGCCGTCCAGCTGACTTTGTGATTCACATGTAATTGCTGGTGTGGTTTCATGGAAAAGTGCAGAGGCTTTTCCTAGTGAAGGACAGCAATGGTTATATATATATATATATATATATATATATATATATATATATATGCCAAAACCATGTGGCTCGGTGGATAGAGCGTCGGCCTGCGGACTGAAGGGTCCCAGGTTCGATTCCGGTCAAGACCATGTACCTTGGTTGCGGGCACATCCCCAGTCAGGGGTGTGCAAGAGGCAGCTGATCGATGATTCTCTCTCATCGACGTTTCTAACTCTCTATCCCTCTCCCTTCCTCTCTTAAAAAAAAAAAAAATTCAATAAAATGTATTTTTAAAAAAAGAGAAGTGACAGTGGCTGAGAGACACGAAAAGTCCCTTCTTCCTTCGCAACTTGGGATTTCGAAAATATTCATACTTCGCAAGAACAAACAATGAGCTCATGGCCCGTTGGGGTCTCTGCGGCCAATTTGGACTTGAAACAGTCATGGGTCAACGCTCAGCTATCTCAAGGTCACATGCCGTTTGGAGCCTGATCAAGGCATTTCAAGTAGATGAAGCTTTTCAAGCCTCTGGAGACCGGGAATGTGAGCAGGGAGTGTCGGCGGCCTTGCCTGGTGTTTTTGGATCTTCTGGTTTCCGGCAGGAGTGAAACATGAAGTTTAAGTGAAACGCTTTACACGGCTTCAGAAGGGATCGCTAGGCATCCAAATATGGACTGTAATAGGACAAATACTGCCCAAACCGGTTTGGCTCAGTGGATACAGCGTTGGCTTGGGGACTGAAGGGTCCCGGGTTCGATTCCGGTCAAGGGCATGTACCTTGGTTGCGGGCACATCCCCAGTAGGGGGTGTGCAAGAGGCAGCTGATGGATGATTCTCTCTCATCGATGTTTCTAAATCTCTGTCCCTCTCAATTCCTCTCTGTACAAAATCAATAAAATATATATTTTTAAAAAAATATAGGACAAATACTCATTAAGTATCCCGCTTGCTGTACGTTCACAATCCTTTTTTTGTGTGTGAAATAGTCTCGACAGTCTGTGTTCATTTAATTTTTTGTTGGTGGTAGTATTGTTCATCCTCACCCGAGGATATTTTTCTGTTGGTTTTCAGGGAGAGTGGGAGAGAGAGAGTGAGAGACAGAGAGAAACATCGATGTGAGAGAAACACATGGACCGGCTGCCTCCTGTATGAATCCCGACCAGGGCCCCGGCCAGGGAGGAGCCTGCAACCAAGGTACATGCCCTTGATGGAACAGAACATGGAATTCCATCAATTGATGGAATAGAAGGGGGTACACCTATGTCAAACGTTGGGGAAACACTGCTTTAAACGCTCTGCCACTCCGGGCAGAACATGATGGAGAATGTGTGCTGTTTATCTGAACTGAGCCCGTGACCTCCCCTCCCAGCGTCCTCATCCCGGGCTGCACCGTTACACGGAGTACCTCTCGGCGCGCGATGGACCAACGGTGTCGCATTCCGGGGCCCTGGGGGATGCGGCCGAGGGCTTTTAAGGAGGCGCGGGGGGCAGAAGACAGCGGCCACGGGGGTGTGCGGGGACGCGCGGGGACAGGGCAGCGCTTGGTCACCAGGGTGATGGGTGACCTCCGGAGGAGGCTCTGGATCCCGAGCCGGAACGCTCTGCCAAGAAGGCACATTCTTTCCCTGAGGACTCCAGATGTCTCGTGTCCGTAGAGCCGGGCTCTCAGACGCTGTTTATTTGTGGGTTTATGGCGGGACTGCGAAGGGTACATCGCCTTCTTGAACCTGAATCAAGTCCCTTCCGGAGTCTGAGGGACATCCCGGGCCTTCGTGCACCGTGTTTGTTCCAGCGTGTTGTTTGGCTTTTACTGACAGACTCAGAGCTGGACTTGGTGTGAAAACAAAATGTTTTTAAAGAGAAAAAGGGCCGGCGTGGCTCTGTGGCTGAGCATCGACCTGTGAACCAGGAGGTCCCAGGTTCGATTCCCGGGCAGGGCACAGGCCCGGGTTGAGGGCTTGATCCCCAGTGTGGGGCGTGCAGGAGGCAGCGGATCCATGATTCTCTCTCACCACTGATGTTTTAATCTCTCTTGCTCTCTCCCTCCTGTCTGAAATCTATCTATCTAATCATCTATCTATCTATCTATCTATCTATATATTATATATATATATATATATATATATATGTATTTATATATATATGTATTTATTTATTTTTTTAAAGAATCTTAATGAATCCACATATGGATCTTGACATAGGCACTTTCAGAAAACAAAATGTTTTCTGAGCCGAAACCGGTTTGGCTCAGTGGATAGAGCGTCGCCCTGCGGACTGAAAGGTCTCAGGTTCGATTCTGGTCAAGGGCATGTACCTTGGTTGTGGGCACATCCCCAGTGAGGGGTGTGCAAGAGGCAGCTGATCGATATTTCTAACTCTGTCCCTCTCTCTTCCTCTCTGTAAAAAAAAAAAATCAATAAAAGATAGTAAAAAAAAAAAAAAAAAAAAAAAAAGGATCCAGTATTTTCATGCAGATTATGCAAATGAGGAGAGACCCACAAGCCTCTGAGCCACAAATGCTGGCTGCTGTCCTCACCCCGCACAGAGCAGCTATGTCCCCGTGGCCAGTGTCCTGGGCCCACACACCCACAGCTCCCCTTCTGACTGCCTGGAGGCTGCGGGCTCCCTTCTTGCCTCTCCCTAGCTATTCTCCGTTTTAATTGTTGTTCCTCCGTTTTGCCTGAAAGCTGCAGTATCTCCCTGCTCGTCACTCCGGCTCGGTCCAACCCTGCCGGGCGTGAACTCACTGCGTGCCTGAGTTATTGTTCCTGTACCGATGTGCCCGGAGGCCCAACACAGACCTTCCTAGGGCTCTCTCTCTCTCTCTCTCTCTCTCTCTCTCTCTCTATATATATATATATATATATATATATATTTAATATTTTTATATATTTTATATTTTTATATTTTTATATTTTATATATATTTATGTTTATTTTTATATTTATATATACTTAAATATATTTTTATTGATTTTAAAAAATATATTTTGTTGATTTTTTACAGAGAGGAAGGGAAAGGGATAGAGAGTCAGAAACATCGATGAGAGAGAATCATCGACCAGCTGCCTCCTGCACACCCCTCACCGGGGATGTGCCCGCAACCAAGGTACATGCCCTTGACCGGAATCGAACCTGGGACCTTTCAGTCCGCAGGCCGACGCTCTATTCACTGAGCCACACCGGTTTTGGCTAAATATACATATATGTCTTTTAATTGATGTCAGAGGGAGAGGAGAGAGAGATAGAAACATCCATGATGAGAGAGAATTGTGGATCGGCTGCCTCCTGCACGCCCCCCGCTGGGGATGGAGCCCGCAATCCAGGACAGGTGCCCTTGACCTGACCAGAATCAAATCCCGGGATCCTCCAGTCCGCAGGCCGACGCTCTACTCACTGAGCCACACCAGCTAGGGCTCTAGGGCCTTTTAAAAAGTGTGCGGGCCACGTGGGGATGGCTCTTTGAGTGAACTCCCTTCTGATTTGACCACTCTGTGTGTGTGCCATGTGTAAATGTTCTAAGGAGAAGTATCCCTAAACAGTCGACAGATTGTCCTAAAATCCTAAAGTTTCTATCCTCCTCAAATCTCTCGCCCTGCCTCGCTCACTTAGAACTGGTTTGGACTTCAACACCTCTTCTCTGTGGATTTCAAGTTGAAGTTGTGCAGGGAGCCTCCTGAGGCCCCCAGAGAAAGCTCTAAGCCAGAAAAAAATAAAAATAAAATAAAAAGTCTGCCGAAACCGGTGTGGCTCAGTGGATAGAGTGTCAGCCTGCGGACTGAAGGGTCCCGGGTTCGATTCCAGTCAAGGGCATGGACCTTGGTTGCGGGCACATCCCCGGTAGAAGGTACGCAGGGGGCAGCTGATCGATGATTCTCTCTCATCGATGTTTCTGACTCTTTATCCCTCTCTCTTCCTCTCTGCGAAATTTCAATGAAATATATTTAAAAAATAAAAAATAAAATAATACATAAAAAAAGTCTCCGGTCCCTGGGTCACCCTGATTCCGGAGTCCCCAATGTGCATGACCTAAGACGTTACCCGCGGAGATCTTGGTTCTTTGCCTTCTGGACAGCCTGTTGGGTCCCCGCTCTCCGCGATGCTTTATGCTCACTCCCCGCCTCCGTAATTGGCTCTTAAACATGATGAAGCGTCCGCCAGCCGCCTTGGTGGCTGAGCCGCCGAAGGCAGGTTTTTAACTCCAGTTAGGGAAGGTTAATCAAAGCTAATGGATCTGTTTTATCCCAGTGTATCTATATATATATTTTTTAAAATGTGCCAGGAAGTGGAGGAAGCCAAACCCAGGTTGCCCAGCCGTCCAAATCCAGATGCCTTTTGAGCAGAGTCATGCTCCCAGGGTACCTGAAGGCCCGGGGATGGCCTGGCCGGCCAGCGCCTGCAAACTCAGTCTTCTTGTCTTTTCTTTTTCTTTAAATATTTTTTATTGATTTTTCACAGAGAGGAAGAGAGAGAGAGAGTTAGAAACATTGATGAGAGAGAAACATTGATCAGCTGCCTCCTGCACACCCCCCACTGGGGATGTGCCCGCAACCAAGGTACATGCCCTTGACGGGAATCAAACCAGGGATCCTTCAGTCTGCAGGCCGAAGCTCTATCCACTGAGCCACACTGGTTTCGGCCAAAGGCAGATTCATTTTGAGCAGAGTCATGCTGACGGTGTCCCTGATGGTCCGGGGCTGGCCGGCGCCTGCAAAGTCAATCTTTTCTCTTTCTTTCTTTCTTTCTTTCTTTCTTTCTTTCTTTCTTTCTTTCTTTCTTTCTTTCTTTCTTTCTTTCTTTCTTTCTTTCTTTCTTTCTTTCTTTCTTTCTTCCTTCCTTCCTTCCTTCCTTCCTTCCTTCCTTCCTTCCTTCCTTCCTTCCTTCCTTTCTTTCCTTCTTTCTTTCAAAAATATACTTTATTGATTTTTCACAAAGAGGAAGAGAGAGGGATAGAGAGCCAGAAACATCCATCCGCTGCCTCCCGCACACCCCCCACTGGGGACGTGCCCGCCACCAAGGTCCATGCCCTTGACCGGAATCGAACCTGGGACCCTTCAGTCCGCAGGCCGACGCTCTATCCACTGAGCCACACCGGTTTTGGCGGTCGTTTTTTCTTATCTTTCTGCAGCTCGGCCTTCTGCTGTGAAAAAAAGGGGGGGGATGGAACTGGGGGGGAACATCAGGAAAATACAGAGGGGCCGGTGCACCGCACCCCGCAGGCTGGAGCGTGAGAACACCAGGAGCCTGTTGCATTCTCCTGCCCAGAAGAGCCGGGCTCAGTCTGAAAGGGGACGGGGCAGGCCTCCCATCAGGCTAATTCATTAGCGCCGGCGGCCTCTGTTCCCCACACACACCGCGCAGGGCATCCTGGCCAGCGGGCCCGCGATTAAAGTTGCCTCCCTGCCCCAGGCACCAGGCTCGGCCGCCACCCAGCCCCCCGGCTCCCTGCGTGCTGTCCGCCTATGGGGGATGCAGGTTCAGCATCGCAGTCTGTCTGGCCGCAGAGGCGCTCGGGCGGGGGCTTGAGGGGTGTCTCTGGCCGTGACCCCGCTTCGTCCACGTGCAAGGAGAATGGAAACCCCCCCGAGGGCCTGGGAGGGCGCCTGCGGGAGAGGTCGCCTCTTCGCTTTTGCAAAAAAATAAATATCTCTGTCTCTATCCTATCTCTATCTCTATCTCTGTCTCTGTCTCTGTCTCTGTCTCTGTCTCTATCTCTATTCTATCTCTATATCCATATCTATATCTATATATCTATATCCATATATCTCTATCTCTATCTCTATCTCTCTCTATATCTATATATCTATTCCTATATATCTATATCTATACCTATACCTATACCTACATCTACATATATCTATATATCAATATTTATATCTATATCTTTATCTATATATCTATATCTATATCTATATCTATATCTATATCTATATCTATATCTATATATCTATACCTATACCTGTACCTGTACCTAAACCTATCTATATCTATATCTATATATTTATATCTTTATATCTATATCTTTATATCTATATATCTATATATCTATCTATATCTATATCTATATCTATATCTATATCTATATCTATATCTATCTATATCTATATCTATATATGTACACCTATCTCTATCTCTATCTCTATCTCTATCTCTATCTCTATCTCTATCTCTATATCTATATCCTCTATCTACGTCATCTCAGCCTGGAGCTCGGCCTGCAAGTGTGTGCACACACAAGGTGGCGTGTGTTTTTTTCCATCTTAATCCTGGCGTTTCCAGAACACACACACACCCACACACACACACACGCACACACACACAGGTGCACACACAGGTGCACACACTCAGGTGTGCAGGGACATCTCTCCCCACCGCTGGAGGTGGCCGTGGGGCTTTGGCAGGAAATTCTCAGGGACCGGGGTGGTCACAGGCCCGGAGAGACCCTGCCAATGAGGCAGACAGAGAGAAGGGGCGGGCAGCGGGGGGGGGGGGGAGGGGAGAGAGAAGGACCCTTTGTGGCTCGCATTCCCTCCTGCTCTCTGTTTCAACCCAAATCATATTTGTGCTTTGTCTGTGGGGGAGAGTGTGACATGGGGAGCCACAGACACAGACCCCCCCCCCAAAAAATCCAGGGGGATGAAGGAAAAACGAAACAAAACAAACAAACAAACAAACAAAAACCCAGGACTGAGCCCAGCCTCGGTCCCCGAGGCCCTCCTATCTCACAGGTTTTCAAAGCGTCTTTTATTTTATTTTATTTTATTTTATTTTCATTTTCACAAGCACAGCCCCCTGACGGAAACCGAAAGCACAGACCGTGTGGCGAAATGCAGGGCCTGGTAGGCCTCAGCTAATTAGGAAAAATGGACCCCCCCTCCCCGGCCCCCCTTCCTCCCCTCTCTCCCTTTCTTTCTTTAGCACCTTTTCTTTCAGTCCCTGGGTCTCCGGAGGGGGATCCAGGCTCTCCGGCCGGGCTGTTTTGAAAACACGCCTTTGAATGGCTCTCCCTAATTCACCGCTTTTGTTTTTGGGCCTTTGTGTTTGCCAGTCTGACCATATAACGTTATCCATCTGGTGGACGGCGTGTTGGGGGCCTCTTTCTCCTAGGACCCTCCTGATCTTCCATTCGAGCGATCCTGTGGCATAAAGGGGGGGAAGAAGAGGCTGAGGGGGGGCGGTAGGGAGCCAGCCCCCACCCCATAGAGGGGAGAGGAGGCCCCGGGATGGGGGACTGGGGCGGGGGCGGGGGGGAGGGAGCGCACAGAGAGAAATGAGTGAAACATTAAAAAAAAAAAAGTTGAAAAGAATTCCTTCCTTCTCTCCTCTTTTCTTCTCCTCCCCGTTGGGACTGGGACCCCGAGCCGGCCGGCCCCAAGGCCTTCGGTGGGAACATGAGGCCGGGGCGGCAGAATAGATAACTCATTGGGATTCTGGCAGCATGTCCGTAAATAAAACACAAGTGGAGAGGAGAGGCAGGCGGGGCGGGGGGGGGGGGGCGGCGGGCTGGGGCTGTTTCTGGGGAGGCACAGGGCTGAGTGGCCGGGACACTTCCAGGCTGGCTCCCTGCCCCCCTCCCTCCCTCTCTCCCCCCTCAGGGAGCTCCCCGGGGTCTCAGGGAAAGGAAAGGCGCTTTTGCTCACGCCTGCTCCCCAGAGAGCATGCAGCTGGACGTGTTTATCGTGGCAGCGAGAAGGATGCTGCTGCCGCTGCAAACACTCTGCATGCAAGCGGACACAGAGCTGCCACAACCCGCCCAGGTCTCTCCCCCGCCCCAGCAGCCTGCAAGCTGCCCGCCTCGCAAAGGGGTCTGTGAACATGGCAACCAGGTTTCTCCAGAATGGCCAGCCCCCCAGATGGAGCGGGCTTGTCTCTGTCCCAGGCCCAGTCCTCCCCCGGGCGCAGCTTTGACAAAACAGCTGGCGTGTGTGTGTGTGTGTGTGTGTGTGTGTGTGTGTGTGTGTGTGTCTCCGTGTCTCCTGGGAGCGATGGTCCTTGGATGTCCATGTCCCCGTGTCAGGAGCTCCCGGCTCATCCCCTGCACAGGGATGCGCGTCTGCCCCTGCAAAGCACTGGCCTCAGTTTTCCCCATCTGTGAAATGGGCGCACGTGGCACACCGAAGTCGGGTTTCCCAGCGTTCGCACCCCTGGAGCTGCTTCCTGGGCGTTTTCTTGTCTTCTGTGTATTCTGCACGCAGTGATGTAGGCACATATGTGTGTGCTCGCCTCATGTAGACAGCCTTATGGCATCCGTGAACGTGTTTTATATGTGAAATAGCACATGTGAACTAAACCCATCGCAGCCCCGGCTGGCTTGGCTCCGTGGATGGCGCGTCAGCCTGCGGGCTGAAGGGTCCCGGGTTCGATTCCCGGCTAAAGGCACGTACCTGGGTGGTGGGCTCGATCCCCAGTAGGGGGTGTGCAGGAGGCAGGCGATCCGTGATGGTCTCTCATCATAGATGTTTCTCTCTCTCTCTACTTCTCCCTTCCTCTCTGAAATCAATAAAGATATATATATATATATATATATATATATATATATATATATATATGAAATAAACCCATTACAAAAAAACCTTTAGAAATAGATATAGAGCATCTTGATTGGAAGTGAACTGTATGTATAGCTGGTATTTAAGCTCATATCAGCACCCCTCCTCTCCCCCCCCCCCCTTTTTCCCCCAAACAATTTCAAAAGCAATACTAGGTGTGAAAGCAAAACAAACTCATGTCAGTGCAAAGCTTGGGAGTTATTCGTGTTTCCCTGAACTCGGCGATGGGTGGGCCGAGAGGGAATTGGTTTTAAATATAGAAAAGTGGAAAACACAACCCCAGCCTCCGCAGCTCACAGTGTAGAAGGTATTCAAGGCGGGAAGGAACTTTATGTAGTTTTTTTAAAAATAAAAATAATAAGAGCCCAGAAATCTGCACTGTGAGAGATCTTACTGAAAAATACCTTCTTTTAGCTCCTATATTCGTAGCTCAGGTTACCCACTTGAAACAAGTTTCTTTTTCTTTTTTTTTTTTTTTTAACTATATTTTATTGATTTTTTCCAGAGAGGAAGAGAGAGGGATAGAGAGGTAGAAACATCGATGAGAGAGAAACATCGATCAGCAGCCTCCTGCACACTCCCTACTGGGGATGTGCCCGCAACCAAGGTCATGCCCTTGACCGGAATCGAACCTGGGACCCTTCAGTCCCCAAGCCGATGCTCTATCCACTGAGCCAAACCGGTCCCGGCTTTTCTTTTTTACATTTTAGCTTATTTTATTTTTTTCATTATATTTTTATTGATTTCAGACAGGAAGGGAGAGGGAGAGAGAGATAGAAACACCAATGATGAGAGAGAATCATGGGTCGGCGGCCTCCTGCACGCCCCACACTGGGGATCGAGCCCGCCACCCGGGCCTGTGCCCTGACCGGGGATCGAACCCTGACCTCCTGGCTCCTAGGTCAATGCTCAACCCCTGAGCCATGCCTGCCGGGCTTAGCTCTCTTTTGAGAACCACAGGATGTCTCGGAACCGGAATCTGCGGGCTCTTTGGAGACCTGGCTGGCAGGTGGACCTTGCTTGCGATCCCAAATGTGTTTCTGAAATGCATGGACGTAGAGTACGTGCCGCGGATTACGTTCTGGTGTGTTAATGGTGTGAAATGCCCTGGGCGTATCTGGCTATCGCGTCTCAAAGCCCGTGCTCCGAGCAGGCCCTGTGAGTCAGGGCTCCGTGTGTGTGAAATAATAATCTCCATAATCCTACTGATTCCTCACGTTCAGCGCCTGAACCACCTGGAGGGGACAAATCAGACTTTTCCCGACGTGGCAAGATTTGGTTGGGAACGTTGAGTTGTTGCCGTAGCTATAAAGGCTGGATAGGGGCGTTTACTTTAAAGGAAACAAAACAAGCAAAGCAACCCCCACCCTGCCGAAACCAGTGTGGCTCAGTGGATAGAGCCTTGGCCTGCGGACTAAAAGGTCCCAGGTTCGATTCTGGTCAAGGGCATGGACCTTGGTTGCAGGCACAGCCCCAGTAGGGGGTGTGCAGGAGGCAGCTGATGGATGGTTCTCTCTCATCGATGTTTCTAACTCTCTATCCCTCTCTCTTCCTCTCTGTAAAAAATATCAATAATATATATATATATATATATATATATATATATATATATATATATATATATTTTTTTTTTTTAAAGAACACCTCACTGGCTTTTCAGAATACTCTAACTCTCCTCCATCAGTGATGTGGCCTCTGAGATGCTACCCTTGGCGATGCCGGAGGTGTGCGTGTTAATGACATGCCTGTGGCAGGGAACAGCATCGCTGGACCCTCCCGGCGGGACCGGAAAGGGGAGGGGGATTGATGACAGCGCGGTCAGCAAGGGGCCCCGCCTCAGAAAGCCTGCTTGCCCCGAGGGAGGGCTTGGGGAGATTGCTCCCCATTAAACAAAGACATTCAGGGGCGCCTGCTTTCCGTGGGCATCACATACTGAGGGCCTTTGAGGTCTGCCACTGAAGATGGTTTTGCTCTGATGAAACATTTGCCACTTGATAGCTTTTGGCTGCAAATCTCTGGCTTTCTTCTTCTTCTCTCCTCCTCCTCCTCCCCCTCCTCCTCCTCCTCCTCCTTCTCCTCCTCCCTCCTCCTTCTCCTCCTCCTCCTTCTCCTCCTCCTCCTTCTCCTCCTCCTCCTTCTTCTCCTCCTCCTCCCCCTCCTCCTCCTTTTCTCCTCCCCCTCCTCCTCCCCCATCCTCATCCTCCTCCCTCTCCTCCTTCTCCTCCTCCTCCTCCTCCTCCTCCTCCCCATCTTCCTCCTCCTTCCTCTCCTTCTTCTTCCCCTCCTCCTCCCCCTCCCTTCTACTCCTCCCCCCTCCTTCCTTCCCCTCCTCCTCTCCCTCCCCTTCTCCCCCTCCTCCTTCCCCTCCTCCTTCCCTCCCCCTCCTCTTTCTTCTTTTTCTTCTTCTTCTCCTCTCGCTGTTGGCCCGCAGCCCAATAGGATGTGGGATCACTCGCAGGACAGTTAAACATCGGATTCCTTTTGAAGTGCCTTCAGTGCTAAGGTGATGGGATGGTTGATTGCCTAGCAGTTCCAGAGAGGAGCGTCCCTCTGCCCCCTAGTGGCAGAGATTGGAGTTTAATGGCTGCTCCATAACACACATAGCCTGCCTGCCCCCCACCCTCTCTCTCCCATATTTCAGGGCCACAGCGCAGTGTGGGAAGCACGAGTGCATTTCTCCATAACCAGTGAGACGCCTGTTGTGAACACAGGAAGGCTTCCTTCCGCACGGGGCGGGGCTGTTGGTACAGGCCAGCGGGCCGTGTCACACGTGTGTTCATGCACTTCCCCGGAGGGAGAGGAGGGAGGAGGAGGAGGAGGAAGAGAAGGAGGACTGGGAAGAGGAGAAGGAAGAGGAAGAGGAGGAAAAGAAGGAGGGAGAAGAGGAGGAGGAGAAAGAGGGAGGGAGGAGGAGGAGAAGGAGGAGGTGGGGGAGAGGGGAAGGAGGAGGGGGAGGGGGAGGAGGAAAAGGAGGTGGAGGAGAGGAGAAAGAGGAAGAGGAGGAGGAGGAGGGAGAGGAGGAGGAGGAGAGGAGGGGGAGGAGGAGAAGGAGAAGCAGAGGAAGAGGAGAAGGAAGAGGAAGAGGAGGAAGAGAAGGAGGGAGAAGAGAAGAGAGGGAGGAGGGAGAAGGAGGAAGAGGAAGAGGAGAAGGAGGAGGATAAAGAGAAGGAAGAGGAGGAAGGAGGGGGTGAAGGAGGAAGAGGAGGAGGAGGAGGAGAGAAGGAGGAGGAAGAGAAGGTGGAGGAGGAGGAGGAGAGGGAAGAAGTGGAGAGGGAGGAGGAGGGAGAGAAAGAGGAGGAGGAGGAGATGGAGAAGGGGAGGAGGAGGAGGGATAGGAGGAAGAGAAGGAGGAGAAGAGGGAGGAGGAGGAGAGGGAAGAAGAGGAGGGAAGAGAAGAAGGAGGAGGAGGAAGAGGAGGAGGAGGGGGAGGAGGAGGGGGGGAGGGGGAGGAGTCGGTGGAGAGTGGACTGGACAGCTGGACGGTGTGTAACATGTATGTCACTGCCCCTCTGGGCTGCCATGGTGCCGCCGGTGTCGGAATGCAGGGAAGGCGCGGGTTTGCTGAGTAAGGAGCTGTGCCAACTCCAGCGGCCCACATGCGGTCACTCCTCCAGGCAAAGAGCAGGCTCTCTCCTCACCGTCTTCCGTTTCTAGCCCGGCCACACCTGCTCCCGAGCCTGTGGCCCCGGGCTGCCTCCGACAGCCTCGGGGGTCCTTCCTGCAGGCTGGCTCCCCAGGATCTGGCTTCCAAAGGGGTTTGGAATCCACATGGCGGAAGTTAGAGTTCATCAAAGAAGGATGCGAGAGCCTTGGTCCCGTGGTAGGCAAACTGCGGCTCTCCAGCCACATGCAGCTCTCTGGCCCCTTGAGTGTGGCTCTTCGACAAAACACCACGGCCTGGGCGAGTATATGTTGATGAAGTGGCGTTAGATGTTTAAGTTTAAAAAATGTGGCTCTCCAAAGACATGTCCATCTTTATCCTGTTGGTATTTGGCTCTGTGGACTCATGAGTTTGCTGACCACTGCACTAGATGGTTTGGCTCAGTGGATAGAGTGTCAACCTGTGGACTGAAGGGTCCTGGGTTTTGTTTGTTTGTTTGTTTTTGTTTTTTTTTAAATATATTTTATTGATTTTCCACAGAGAGGAAGGGAGAGGGACAGAAAGTCAGAAACATCAATGAGAGAGAAACATCCATCAGCTGCCTCTTGCACACCCCCCCACTGGGGATGTGCCCCCAACCAAGGTACATGCCCTTGACCAGAATCGAACCTGGGACCCTTCAGTCCGCAGGCCGACGCTCTATCCACTGAACCACACCAGTTTTGGCATGGGGTCCTGGGTTTGATTCCAGTCAAGGGCACATGTCTGGGTTGTGGGCTCCATCCCTAGTAGGGGCTGTGCAGGAGGCAGCCGATCTGTGATTCTCTCTCATCATGAATGTTTCTCTCTCTCCCTTTCCCTTTCTCTCTGAAATCAATTAAAATGCATTTAAGCGGGATAAGTAAGGATGGTTTTCTGCAGCCACGAGGGAGCCTTCGGCAAAAGGGAACTCCGGCTGAGGCCAGTGTTGCTCAGTGGATGTAGCGTGGGCCTGCGGACTGAAAGGTCCCAGGTTCGATTCCGGT